>NC_042961.1:49510411-49534075 GCF_901001165.1 Salmo trutta | reverse complement strand
ACACTATATCTACTAGGAACGATATGTACAGCACTAGATCTACTAGGAGTGATATGTACAGCACTAGATCTACTAGGAGTGATATGTACAGCACTAGATCTACTAGGAACGATATGTACAGCACTAGATCTACTAGGAATGATATGTACAGCACTAGATCTACTAGGAATGATATGTACAGCACTAGATCTACTAGGAGTGATATGTACAGCACTAGATCTACTAGGAATGATATGTACAGTACTAGATCTACTAGGAATGATAAATACAGCACTAGATCTACTAGGAATGATACGTACAGCACTAGATCTACTAGGAACGATATGTACAGCACTAGATCTACTAGGAATGATATGTACAGCACTAGATCTACTAGGAGTGATATGTACAGCACTAGATCTACTAGGAATGATATGTACAGCACTAGATCTACTAGGAATGATATGTACAGCACTAGATCTACTAGGAACGATATGTACAGCACTAGATCTACTAGGAATGATAAATACAGCACTAGATCTACTAGGAATGATAAATACAGCACTAGATCTACTAGGAACGATATGTACAGCAATAGATCTACTAGGAATGATATGTACAGCACTAGATCTACTAGGAACGATATGTACAGCACTAGATCTACTAGGAACGATATGTACAGCACTAGATCTACTAGGAATGATATGTACAGCACTAGATCTACTAGGAACGATATGTACAGCACTAGATCTACTAGGAATGATACGTACCGCACTAGATCTACTAGGAACGATATGTACAGCACTAGATCTACTAGGAACGATATGTACAGCACTAGATCTAATAGGAATGATAAATACAGCACTAGATCTACTAGGAATGATAAATACAGCACTAGATCTACTAGGAACGATATGTACAGCACTAGATCTACTAGGAACGATATGTACAGCACTAGATCTACTAGGAATGATATGTACAGCACTAGATCTACTAGGAATGATATGTACAGCACTAGATCTACTAGGAGTGATATGTACAGCACTAGATCTACTAGCAATGATTTGTACAGCACTAGATCTACTAGGAACGATATGTACAGCAGTAGATCTACTAGGAATGATATGTACAGCACTAGATCTACTAGGAATGATACGTACAGCGCTAGATCTACTAGGAATGATATGTACAGCACTAGATCTACTATGATTGATATGTACAGCACTAGATCTACTAGGAATGATATGTACAGCACTAGATCTACTAGGAATGATACGTACAGCACTAGATCTACTAGGATTATATGTACAGCACTAGATCTACTTGGAATTATACGTACAGCACTAGATCTACTAGGAATGATATATACAGCACTAGATATACTAGGAATGATATGTACAGTGCTAGATCTACTAGGAATGATACGTACAGCACTAGATCTACTAGGAATGATATGTACAGCACTAGATCTACTAGGAACGATATGTACAGCACTAGATCTACTAGGAATGATATGTACAGCACTAGATCTACTAGGAATGATACGTACCGCACTAGATCTACTAGGAATGATACGTACAGCACTAGATCTACTAGGAATGATATGTACAGCACTAGATCTACTAGGAATGATATGTACAGCACTAGATCTACTAGGAACGATATGTACAGCACTAGATCTACTAGGAACGATATGTACAGCACTAGATCTACTAGGAATGATATGTACAGCACTAGATCTACTAGGAACGATATGTACAGCACTAGATCTACTAGGAATGATACGTACCGCACTAGATCTACTAGGAACGATATGTACAGCACTAGATCTACTAGGAACGATATGTACAGCACTAGATCTACTAGGAACGATATGTACAGCACTAGATCTACTAGGAATGATACGTACCGCACTAGATCTACTAGGAACGATATGTACAGCACTAGATCTACTAGGAACGATAAGTACAGCACTAGGTCTACTAGGAACGATATGTACAGCACTAGATCTACTAGGAATGATATGTACAGCACTAGATCTACTAGGAACGATATGTACAGCACTAGATCTACTAGGAATGATACGTACAGCACTAGATCTACTAGGAATGATATGTACAGCACTAAATCTACTAGGAATGATATGTACAGCACTAGATCTGCTAGGAATGATACGTACAGCACTAGATCTACTAGGAATGATATGTACAGCACTAAATCTACTAGGAATGATATGTACAGCACTAGATCTACTAGGAATGATATGTACAGCACTAGATCTACTAGGAACGATATGTACAGCACTAGATCTACTAGGAACGATATGTACAGCACTAGATCTACTAGGAACGATATGTACAGCACTAGATCTACTAGGAACGATATGTACAGCACTAGATCTACTAGGAATGATATGTACCGCACTAGATCTACTAGGAACGATATGTACAGCACTAGATCTACTAGGAACGATATGTACAGCACTAGATCTACTAGGAACGATATGTACAGCACTAGATCTACTAGGAACGATATGTACAGCACTAGATCTACTAGGAATGATACGTACCGCACTAGATCTACTAGGAACGATATGTACAGCACTAGATCTACTAGGAACGATATGTACAGCACTAGATCTACTAGGAACGATATGTACAGCACTAGATCTACTAGGAATGATACGTACAGCACTAGATCTACTAGGAATGATATGTACAGCACTAGATCTACTAGGAACGATATGTACAGCACTAGATCTACTAGGAACGATATGTACAGCACTAGATCTACTAGGAATGATATGTACAGCACTAGATCTACTAGGAACGATATGTACAGCACTAGATCTACTAGGAATGATACGTACAGCACTAGATCTACTAGGAATGATATGTACAGCACTAAATCTACTAGGAATGATATGTACAGCACTAGATCTACTAGGAATGATATGTACAGCACTAGATCTACTAGGAATGATATGTACAGCACTAGATCTACGAATCCAGTATATATACTAATATCTGGTGTGTATGAACAGTGTAACTACAATGCCATGTACAGTAGTAGAAATATTCGACTGAGCTATGCCTTTTTGCCCTCAGAACAGCCTCAGTTCGTCGGGACATGAACTCTACAAGGTGTCGAAAGTGTTCCACAGGGATGCTGGCCCACGTTGACTCCAATCCTTCCCACAGTTGTGTCAAGTTGGCTGGATGTCCTTTGAGTAGTAGACCATTTTTGATACACACCGGAAATTGTTGTGCATGAAAAACCCAGCAGTGTTGCACTTCTTGACACAAACCGGTGCGCCTGGCACCTACTACCATACCCTGTTCAAAGGCACTTAAATATTTTGCCTTGCCCATTCACCCTCTGAATGGCACACATACACAATCCATGTCTCAACTGTCTCATGGCTTAGAATTTTTTTAACCTGTCTCCTCCCCTTCATCTACACTGATTGAAGTGGATTTAACAATTGACATCAATAAGGGATCATAGCTTTCACCTGGATTCACCTTGTCAGTCTAGGTCATGGAAAGAGCAGGTGTTCTTAATGTTTTTTATTTATTTATCCTTTATTTAACTAGGCAAGTCAGTTAAGAACAAATTCTTATTTACAATGACGGCCTACCCCGGCCAAACCCTAACCCGGACGATGCTGGGCCTATTGTGTGCTGCCCTATGGGACTCCCAATCACAAATCGAACCAGGGTCTGTAGTGACACCTCTAGCACTGAGATGCAGTGCCTTAGACCGCTGCACCAGTCGGGAGCCACATAGTGTACATAAAAAGCAGTGGAAACAGTATGTAAACATTATTAAAGTGACCAGTGTTCAACGACTCTATGTTCTGTACATAGGGCAAAGCAGTCTCTAAGGTGCAGAGTAGAGTACCGGGTGGTAGCCGACTAGTAACAGTGTCTGAAGCCCAGGACAGGGTACTGGGCAGGGGCCAGCTAGTGGTGACTGTTTAACAATCTGATGGCCTGGAGTTAGTCAGTTATCAGTCAGTTACTGTAGCTATTGTGTTATTGAGACATAATGAAGGCAGTCTGAACGCAATAATGAAATTAGAGAAACCAGGCAAAAGCTACGGTAGAATGAGAGAAGATATGGGAAAAGAGCCCTGTGTACATGCTTCCTCTGTGACAGAGATCTCATGGTTTTGAGGAAGAGGGAAGGAGAGAGAGAGGCCAGAGATACACAGAGAACCAGAGAGAACCCGCCAGCTGCTTTTAATTCCTCTGAATATGCGTTGAGTGGCGTTTTTTTTTTTTTAAGAAAAGGCACGCAACTCAGAACATGCTGTGTCCACTCCACGACAGGCTGGCAGCAGCTCACACACTACAGGGCATGGCGGGGCCACCCCACTTCACATAGTAGTACCTCTGTGTGTGTGTGTGTGTGTGTGTGTGTGTGTGTGTGTGCGTGTGTGTGTGTGTGTGTGTGTGTGTGTGTGTGTGTGTGTGTGGTGTGTGTGTGTGTGTGTGTGTGTGTGTGTGTGTGTGTGTGTGTGCATTCATTTGGTCACTGGTGTTTGGATGGATTTGGTCGCTGGTGTTTGGATGATTTGGTCGCTGGTGTTTGGATGGGTTAGGGTTACACACACACACACATACACACACATACACACACATACACACACATACACACACACACACACACACACAAACGGTAATGCAGAGCGTGATATTAACACTCCTGCGGGGTGTGGCTCGCAGCTGTAATTAGTTGGGTACACTCTGCTTATTGAACTAGTCGGGCTCAACACTGCTCTTTCTGGAGATGCAGTGGGGCTGGTACAGCTCTCTCTCTCTCTCTCTCTTGCTCTCTCTCTCTCTCTCTCTTTTCCCCTTCCTACACTCTCTCTCTCTCTCTCTCTCTCTCTCTCTCTCTCTCTCTCTCTCTTCCCCTTCCTACACTCTCTCTCTCTCTCGCTCTCTCCCGCTCTCTCTCTTTTCCCCTCCTTACTCTCTCTCTCTTTCTCTCTCTTTTCCCCTTCCTACACTCTCTCTCACTCCCCCTCCCTACTCTCTCTCTTTTTCACTCCCCCTCCCTACTCTCTCTCTCTCTCTTTTCCCCTCTCTACGCGCTCTCTCTCGCTCTCTTCCGCTCTCTTTCTGTCTCTTCCCCTCCCTATGCACGCTCTCTCTTTTCCCTTCCCTACGCTCCCTCTCACTCTCTGCCTGGAGGAAGAGAAGAACAGAAGAACAGATGAGGAGGAGATGCGGAGGAGGAGAGGAGTGTGTGTGTACAGTAGTCAGCTCAGTGAGCAGTGTAGACCTGAGGATGTGGGAGGGACGGAGAGGGACGGGAATTAGCGTCACCAGCTGTTTCTCTTGCATATTAATACCGACACACACAACGCCGATACACACAGAAAAAAAAACACACACAAACAGAACGACGAAACACACAACACCGATACACACACACACTCACAAACTGAAACACAAACCGAGTTACACACATACATTGAGAGAGAGAGAGAGAGAGAGAGAGAGAGAGAGAGAGAGAGAGAGAGAGAGAGAGAAGCCTCTGTGTGGTGTATTTGAATGCTCATTGACTGCATGGGGTGAGAGAAAGAGATGGAGAAAGAGGGGCAATTGAAAGGGAGATAAAGTGCAGATTCATCTTTTCTTTTTTCTTCTCCCTTCCTCCCCTGTCCTTCCATCCCTCACTCTGCTATTGTGTGTTTCTGCCAGATTGAACAAACACTGTTGCTTTTTTCCTGAAAGCTTTTTCCACAAAAGTCATGGTATGTATTAAATACACACACATATATATGTGTGTTTGTGCGTGCGTGCGTGCGTACATACTGAGACATACAGAGAGAGAGAGTGAAAAAGAGTGAGAGAGAAAGAGAGAAAAAGAAAGAGATAGAATTGAGTTTTAATAAAACCTTTATTTCAAACTGAAGTATTAACACAAATATTGGCACACTGCCTTTTCAGAAATTACACAACAAATGTGTCCTTCTTATAGAAACATATAAAAAAAAACGAATACATTAAATAAAAAATGATTTACATTCAACTTATTACGTCAGTGAAAAAATAGTTTCCCCTCCTCCGCAAAACATACCGCTCCTTCATAAGCCCACTTCTCCTCAAACAATGGGAGGTGTTTTACAGCCGAGAAGAACTCAAAATCCACTTTTATTTCCGCTTTTACTAATCCCTTAAAAACACATCTTATATCCTTACTATATCCCTTATCTGTCTTGTTTTTCCAACTCAGAAAAATTGGCATTTTGACCCCAAATAAAATGTAACAGTTGACGTTTTCTGTTCTGTTGTTTACTCTATTGAAACCTCATAATAAAAACAGTGTTAATGAAAATCTCCCGTACAGCTGTAAGCAAAGACATTAGTATTTCAGAGGCGTTATCCTCTCACACTCCTTAAAACAGTGAAAAATGGTTTCTCTCGTAATACAAAAAGGACATCCATCTCCAACATCTGAGTCAATGGCAGATACAAAAGCAGTAACTGCAATGATGCCACGCAACACCCTCCATTGCATGTCACCAGTCCCCTTTTGTAACGGTGGCTTCTCCGTGCTGGCTTTACCTTGTCATCAAGGCCCAGTTTTACCCTCCAAGGAGTGTCTTTTCCATTTTTCAATGTGTCTTTATTTAAAACATTGAAACGCCCCCTATATAACTCCTTCCCATTCACCTCCTCCAAACCCACCTCTTCCAACCCTCTCAAATCCAGGACTAAAGCCTTTCTATCTGACTCTGGGATATTGGGTGTAATCCTTAGTCTGGGAAATGGGGCGTCTTCATCTGGTGCCTTGTTGTAGTAACTCTTGAGCAGAATTCCCTCTTCTGCTGACAGAGCCTTCCTGCACCTTTCCAGCAGTTGTCCTACAATCCTTTCCGACCTCACCCCCAAATGTTCAGCCACCCGTCCTCCATCCAATAATGTGGGCCCAGCCATGTCCGTTAACTTCCGTAGGGTGATGATTTTTCCCTTCACCAACAGCTTGGAGAAATGTGGAACAGCTTCAGTTGTACAATCCAGTCTTGCCCCATACACCAGAGGTTCCTCCAACAGCCAATGCACTGACTCCGCCTTAGTGCGTCTGGACACCTTCATTATGCTCCACACCCTGAGAAGGCCTCTGTAAAACGGAGGTACTCCATCCCTAGAAATCTGGCTACTATCAACCAAAAATAAAGCCTTCTTTAAATCCCCCTACCTGCTGTAATACCAGACCTGCCACCACTCTCCACAACACATTTTTCGGTCCATAAAGCAACCTTTGAATAAACTGAAACCGGAAAGCAGCGGCCATACTAGCAAGATGTACAAGACCTTGTCCCCCCTCCTCGTTTGACAAATACAAAACACTTTGTGGAACCCAATGATATTTATCCCCCCCAAAATCAACAATAATTGCCTGTATCTTGGCCAGAAGGCCAGACGATGGCTCTAAACATGACAACCGATTCCACAGTGCAGAGACAACCACATTATTAACAATAATAGTGCGCCCCCTGTATGACATTCTAGATAACAACCACCGCCATCTCTTCATCCTCCCTTCCACCATTTCAACCACCCCATTACAATTTCTTTCCATTGTCCTCTCATCCCCTTGGTACACTCCAAGATACTTGAAACCTCCCTTACATCATTCCAATCCCCCTGGCAAAGCTATAATCGCTTCAGACCAGTTCCCAATCTGTAAAGCACAACTTTTTTTTCCCAATTTACCTTTGCAGAGGATATTCCCTTAAAACGATCAACTATGAGACTCAAACTATCCACCTCCGCTTGATTTTTCACCAAAATAACTACATCATCAGCAAATGCTGAGAGACGAACAGGAGGAATATCCTCTGAAAGGTACACCCTTCAATGTGACTTCTAATGCTATTTAGTAGTGGCTTTATAGCGATGGCATGCAACATTCCAGACAACGAACACCCCTTAATTCCTCTATACACTTTAAAAGGAGCACTCAAGCCACCGTTAACTTTCAATACACTTTCAATGTCACCATATATCACCCTGATCATGGCAATAAAACTAGAGCTGAAACCAAAAGCCTCAAAAGTGCACCATAGGTATTGATGTTCAACTCGGTCAAATGCCTTTTCCTGATCAATTGAAATTAGACCAGCATCCATCCTAATAGCCCTAGAGACGTCCAACAAATACAGAATCTGTCACGCCCTGACCTGAGAGAGACGGTTTATTTCTCTATTTTGTTAGGTCAGGGTGTGGGGTGGGCATTCTATGTTTTGTATTTCTTTGTGTTGGGCCGAGTATGGTTCCTAATCAGAGGCAGCTGTCTATCGTTGTCTCTGATTAGGAATCATACTTAGGCAGCCTTTTCCCACATGTGTTTTGTGGGTAGTTATTTTCTGTTTTGTATTCACGGAACTGTTTGGCGGTTTGTTTCTTTGTTCTAGTGTTTCATTTGTTTAATAAATCATAATGAACACTTACCACGCTGCGCTTTGGTCCCCTCTCTACGACAGCCGCAACAGAATCAGGGAAATGTTATCCCCTATCTGCCTGTCTGTAACACAGTAGGACTGGTCCGTGTGAATGACTTGCAGGAAGCCCATCAATGCCCGGTGCCCTTCCCATTTTCCATGCCTTTTAATGCAGTATATAGCTCCTGAAAAAAGAATGGTTGCTCTAGTTCAACCTGAGCTTCTGCAGCCACCTGTGGGAGCCCATTAAAAAACTGCTGAGTCACTGTTTTATCCTCTTTACACTCACACTTGTAAGGCTCAGCATATAACTCCACTGCCCTCTTTCTAATTTCACTTGTGCTAGTGAGCTGTTGTCCAACAGCTGATTTGAGGCAATGAATAATTATTCTTTGTCTATTCTTTTTCTCTAAACCAAAGCAAAATGTGGATGAGGCATCCATTTCAGAGATTCCCTGAAATGTACTTCTCACCAATGCCCCCTGTGCTCTGATACCCAGCAGGTCTGCCAATACCCCTTGTGCTCTGATACCCAGCAGGTCTGCCAATACCCCTTGTGCTCTGATACCCAGCAGGTCTGCCAATGCCCCCTGTGCTCTGATACCCAGCAGGTCTGCCAATGCCCCCTGTGCTCTGATACCCAGCAGGTCTGCCAATACCCCTTGTGCTCTGATACCCAGCAGGTCTGCCAATGCCCCCTGTGCTCTGATACCCAGCAGGTCTACCAATGCCCCCTGTGCTCTGATACCCAGCAGGTCTACCAATGCCCCCTGTGCTCTGATACCCAGCAGGTCTGCCAATGCCCCCTGTGCTCTGATACCCAGCAGGTCTGCCAATACCCCTTGTGCTCTGATACCCAGCAGGTCTGCCAATGCCCCCTGTGCTCTGATACCCAGCAGGTCTACCAATGCCCCCTGTGCTCTGATACCCAGCAGGTCTACCAATGCCCCCTGTGCTCTGATACCCAGCAGGTCTGCCAATGCCCCCTGTGCTCTGATACCCAGCAGGTCTGCCAATGCCCCCTGTGCTCTGATACCCAGCAGGTCTGCCAATGCCCCCTGTGCTCTGATACCCAGGCAGGTCTGCCAATGCCCCCTGTGCTCTGATACCCAGCAGGTCTGCCAATGCCCCCTGTGCTCTGATACCCAGGCAGGTCTGCCAATGCCCCCTGTGCTCTGATACCCAGCAGGTCTGCCAATGCCCCCTGTGCTCTGATACCCAGCAGGCCTGCCAATGCCCCCTGTGCTCTGATACCCAGCAGGTCTGCCAATGCCCCCTGTGCTCTGATACCCAGCAGGTCTGCCAATGCCCCCTGTGCTCTGATACCCAGCAGGTCTGCCAATGCCCCCTGTGCTCTGATACCCAGCAGGTCTGCCAATGCCAACTGTGCTCTGATACCCAGCAGGTCTGCCAATGCCCCCTGTGCTCTGATACCCAGCAGGTCTGCCAATGCCAACTGTGCTCTGATACCCAGCAGGTCTGCCAATGCCCCCTGTGCTCTGATACCCAGCAGGTCTGCCAATGCCCCCTGTGCTCTGATACCCAGCAGGTCTGCCAATGCCCCCTGTGCTCTGATACCCAGCAGGTCTGCCAATGCCCCCTGTGCTCTGATACCCAGCAGGTCTGCCAATACCCCCTGTGCTCTGATACCCAGCAGGTCTGCCAATGCCCCCTGTGCTCTGATACCCAGCAGGTCTGCCAATACCCCCTGTGCTCTGATACCCAGCAGGTCTGCCAATGCCCCCTGTGCTCTGATACCCAGCAGGTCTGCCAATACCCCCTGTGCTCTGATACCCAGCAGGTCTGCCAATGCCCCCTGTGCTCTGATACCCAGCAGGTCTGCCAATACCCCCTGTGCTCTGATACCCAGCAGGTCTGCCAATGCCCCCTGTGCTCTGATACCCAGCAGGTCTGCCAATACCCCCTGTGCTCTGATACCCAGCAGGTCTGCCAATGCCCCCTGTGCTCTGATACCCAGCAGGTCTGCCAATACCCCCTGTGCTCTGATACCCAGCAGGTCTGCCAATGCCCCCTGTGCTCTGATACCCAGCAGGTCTGCCAATACCCCCTGTGCTCTGATACCCAGCAGGTCTGCCAATGCCCCCTGTGCTCTGATACCCAGCAGGTCTGCCAATACCCCCTGTGCTCTGATACCCAGCAGGTCTGCCAATGCCCCCTGTGCTCTGATACCCAGCAGGTCTGCCAATACCCAGCTGTTTTCCTCTTGAGTGCCTGAATGTGGCCTCGATGTCCTGTGGTCTCAATTAACGTCAGGAGTTCCGCTATTTCAGACTCTAGGGCGTTCATGGATCTGGTGACATTCATCGTGTATTGATTACAGAATTGTTGAATCTGGAATTTCCCTTTATCCCAACACTGTTAAAGAGATACAAAAGTGTCATTTTCACCTCTCCCAGAAAAAAACTAAAACATTTCCTGAAGTGAGCATCAGCGTTAATGTACACCACCTATGTTACTAAACAATGATCAGAAAATCCCACTGGGGTCATCACACCTGATTTACAGACCTGAGATTGATGCTCAAAACAATACAACTTATCTAACCTGGCCAGAGAGATTGTGTTCTCTCACATTAGCCCATGTGTACTGTCTCGTAACTCCATTTTGACTCCGCCAACTGTCAAATAGTTCATGTGTTACAATAAAGCGTTTTTAAAAAGTCCTTGAGGCTATATGAGGTTCTTTGTGATTTATATCTAAATCACTGACTGTACATTTAAAATCCCCAACAATAAATAAATAATCCTCAGTATTACATTTCTCAATGGTATTAGATAATGTCTCTAAAAAACATACCCTCTCAACTGCCACTACTGGGGCATATACATTAGGGATGTTTTCATATCTAACTTTTAATAACCTCCCCTCAACTACCTCTTCAACCTCATATGACAAAGGCAAAAAATCTTTTGAGAACAGGATGGCCACACTGCCACTTTTTGAGTTTTTATGACTACACACCACTGCCCCCTTCCTCCCTCCCCCCCACACACACACACACACCACACTCCTGTTGCCACATAACTTCATTATCCATATTACTATGCGCTTCTTGTAGAAAACTTATGTCACTTCCCTTTCCCTTTATTGACTCATACACAATGGCTCTTTTTTCCCCGTCTCTTGCTCCATTTACGTTTAAAGAAGAAATCTTAAAACTGCTCAAAGCTGGAAAAAAAATACAGAGTAAGAAACAGAACACATCTCTTTACAAAGTTAAGGCTGCGACTGAACTCTTTCATTTCCTTTAAAAGTTACCTAAAGGTAGCCTAGTGGTTAGAGTGTTGGGCCAGTAACCAAAAGGTTGCTAGATCAAATCCCTGAGCTGACAAGGTAAAAATCTGTCTTTCTGTCCCTGAACAAGGCAGTTCCTAGGCTGTCATTGTAAATAAGACTTTGTTCTTAACTGACTTGCCTAGTTAAATAAAGTTGAAATAAATACAAATACATCACTTGTCACTCTCGTGACCACTTTCTTTAGTCTAGAAATTTCTGGGCTTGTCAAACCGCCACCCATTATTTTTTACCTCAGAAACTTTGCTGATTCAATAAACAATTCACTTTCAGGAAAAAATCCATTACATTATAATCCTGCATATATTTCTTCACTTTTCTCAAATTCAGAAATTGACATACCTTTTCAATCCCGTACCTCCCTTCCACCCCATTTCTCTCGCTATTTTGTTGTGACGCGTCAGAAGCCTCACTCTCACTATCCTCCCCAGGAGAAAACTCCATCTCTACAACCTGTTTATCCTCAACTGATTTATCAATCTCTACCTTCCTCTTCCTCTTAGAAATAGAACATTCACCACCCCTTAAATGATTCCTCTTAATCCTTGGTACTTTGAAAACAGCCGCTTCATTTTCCATTGTTTCACTCTCCTCTTGAACTCCCCTTTCGTTCTCCAGCACCCCCTCAGCGACCTCAATCGCAGTCTCACCTACTGCCCCCCCCCTGCCCTCTTTTCCCTGCTCTACCACAACTTCCCCCGTAGCCACATTGCTCTCCTTTCCTATTTCTCCAACCACATCTGCTCACCTTCTCCCTTCTCCTGAACCCGTTCATCCCTTCTCAGTGGTGCTTTAGCTGCACCAGCGCTAGGGCCGCTACCGGGCTCTGAGCTTGTTCTCTGGACAATAACGCACCAAATGCCCCTCTCTTCCACACCCAAAGCATTTCATTGAGTCAGTAGAAGCGTAGAACCCATAATCAAACCCATCAATCTTGAAACTGAACGCTAAATTCAGTTGGTCAGTATCCTTCTTTAAAATCATGTGAACTCGTCTCCTATGAGATTACGACATGTTTCAGCAAAGGTGATTTGCATCCAAAAATAACATGTTTTATTGTAGAAACAAGTTGTCCATGAGGAGATAACTCTCGCTCCAACACTTCATCTCTAACAAAAGGGGGCACGTTAGAAAGTATAACTTTCTTCGGCGGATTCATAAGAGGAAATACCGACGTCTGTGTCTTTTCAATAGAATCTAAGAATATTACTACAGCGCTATTCATCCTTGAGGCTGATTTTATGCTATCATACCCAATGATAGCTCCCATTGCTGCTACATTCTTCCACCTGTCGCAGCGGGAATCTTCACTCCATGCCGCCGACAAAGTTTTTCAACGTTTTTCAAACACTATACCTCCACGAGTAGCCATTACAACCAGCCGTTCCCGCTGGTTGCGCCCTCGAGAGAGAAACAACCTTAAAGATCCCACCATCCCTATACGTGCTTAGTCATAGTGAGACAACATAACCTTAAAACAACTCAACTAATCAATATATATATATTTATACACACCAAAACCCAATAGGGAGAAATTAAGTCGCTTCCTCAATCGCTCCTGCTTCCCGACTCACTCCCAGCATGCACTCCGACGAGAGAGAGAGAGAGTGAGAGAGAAAGAGAGGGAGAGGGAGAGAGAGAGAGACAGAGAATATGAAGACCAATAAAGACCGAAGTTGACACACAAATAAAGATAAACATAGAGAGAGAGAAAAAGAGAGAAATAAAAAAGAGAGGGATGGAGAAAGAAAGTCTGGCAGACAGGTAAAACAGAGCGAAACAGAAGAAAGAGGGAGAGAGAGAGAGAAAGAGAGAGAGTGACAGAGGGAGGAATACAAACCGACAGAGACTCAAAGAGACTCAGACTCAAAACAGGCAGAATGTACCGAGACAGATAGACAGAGACAAGGAATCAAGGCTTATGAGATGGAGAGACGGAGACACAGAGGAAGACAAGGGTTATGATTCTAATGTTTTCAGACACACTTACGTGTGTGTGTGTGTGTGTGTGTGTGTGTGTGTGTGTGTGTGTGTGTGTGTGTGTGTGTGTGTGTGTGTGTGTGTGTGTGTACACATCCAGTGTTATCTTGAGCTATAGGACCCTAAGTCCCTAAGTCTTGGTTTAACACTGCAATATTGTGGGAAAATGTCACGGCTTAGACAGCAAACCTATTGGGACATAATGTGCAGTCAACACGAAAGGCAAAGCTATATTTATCCGGGCAAACACTTTTCATATATTCATATCTAACGGATGTTGAGATCGTCGTAGGAGACAATGGATGACTGTTTTCAGAAAAGCATGAAAGACATTTCATATAAGTCACGTAAAGACAGAGGGCATGTCTGAAATGCCACTCTATTCCCTAGTGCACTACTTTTGACCAGAGCCCTTGTACACCATAAAACAGGGTTCCCTTTCAGATGTTTTTTAGTTATCCATGGTGTGTTTTGTATCAAATAATATTCTCAGGCAGTGTGTGACCAAATAAATTGAATAAAATTCAAATCAAAATGTATTAATCCTGGTACAAAATCCCTGTTTTAGGTCAGTTAGGATCACCAAATTATTTTAAGAATGTGAAATGTCAGAATAATAGTTGAGAGAATTATATATTTCAGCTTTTATTTCTTTCATTACATTCCCAGTGGGTCAGAAGTTTACATACACTCAATTAGTATTTGGTAGCATTGCATTTAAATTGTTTAACTTGGGTCAAACGTTTCGGGTACCCTTCCAGAAGCTTCCCACAATAAGTTGGGTGAATTTTGGCCCATTCCGCCTGACAGAGCTGGTGTAACTGAGCCAGGTTTGTAGGCCTCCTTGCTCGCACATGCTTTTTCAGTTCTGCCCACACATTTTCTATAGGATTGTGGTCAGGGCTTTGTGATGGCCACTCCAATACCTTGACTTTGTTGTCCTTATGCCATTTTGCCACAACTTTGGAAGTATACTTGGGGTCATTGTCCATTTGGAAGACCCATTTGCGACCAAGCTTTAACTTCCTGACTGATGTCTTGAGATGTTGCTTCAATATATCCACATAATTGTCCTTCCTCATGACGCCATCTATTTTGTGAAGTGCACCAGTCCCTTCTGCAGCAAAGCACCCCCACAACATGAAGCTGCCACCCCCCGTGCTTCACAGTTGGGATGGTGTTCTTCGGCTTGCAAGCATTCCCCTTTTTCCTCCAAACATAATGATGGTCATTATGGCCAAACAGTTCTATTTTTGTTTCATCAGACCAGAGGACATTTCTCAAAAAAGAACGATATTTGTCCCCATGTGCAGTTGCAAACCGTAGTCTGCCTTTTTTTGTGGCAGTTTTGCAGCAGTGGCTTCTTCCTTGCTGAGCGGCCGTTAAGGTTATGTCGATATAGGACTTGTTTTACTGTGGATATAGATACTTTTGTACCTGTTTCCTCCAGCATCTTCACAAGGTCCTTTGCTGTTGTTCTGGGATTGATTTGCACTTTTCGCACCAAAGTACGTCCATCTCTAGGAGACAGAATGCGTCTCCTTCCTGAGTGGTATGACAGCTGTGTGGTCCTATGGTATTTATACTTGCGTACTATAGCTTGTACAGATGAACGTGGTACCTTCAGGCATTTGGAAATTGCTCCCAAGGATGAACCAGACTTGTGGAGGTCTACAATTTTATTTTCTGAGGTCTTGGCTGATTTCTTTTGATTTTCCCATGATGTCAAGCAAAGAGGCACTGCGATTGAAGGTAGCCCTTGAAATACATCCACAGGTACACCTCCAATTGACTCAAATTATGTCAATTAGCCTATCAGAATCTTCTAAAGCCATGACATCATTTTTTTGAATTTTCCAAGCTGTTTAAAGGCACAGTCAACTTAGTGTATGTACACTTCTGACCCACTGTAAATGTGATACAGTGAATTATAAGTGAAATAATCTGTCTCTAAACAATTGTTGGAAAAATGACTTGTGTCATGCACAAAATAGATGTCCTAACCGACTTGCCAAAACTATTGTTTGTTAACAAGAAATTTGTGGAGTGGTTGAAAAACAAGTTTAATGACAACCTAAGTGTATGTAAACTTCCGACTTCATCTGTATTTGTCACGTGTGCCGAATACAGTGAAATGCTTACTTACAAGCCCATTACCAACAATGCACTTTTAGCACGTGTCTAACTAAATGTTCTCCCTCCGTTGGGGTAACTGAAGCAGTGAAGGGTGTGCGTTCATTGAGCATATGCATCATAGCTACTATGAAAGCTCCCAACTGAGCTACCACATGGATCTGACACCCACTCACATGCCATACAATACACACATGTGTTACAGACACATTCAACACAAACACGCACGCGCACGCACGCACACATGCACAAGCACACCACACAACCACACGCACGCACGCACGCACGCACGCACGCACGCACGCACACACACACACACACACACACACACACACACACACACACACACACACACACACACACACACACCATGTGTCAGGCAGCAGCTGTAATTCCAGTCATATTCTTACGCCATGTTAATTAGACTAAAGTGTTGTTGTGGAGTTAAACGCTCCCATGTGGACTACTTATTTCGATTTTTAAGACGGCAGACGTCCATTCGTATAAAAAAAAGTTTTTTTTTCCATCAGCAAACCTCAACTTCCTGTTCTAAAGGACAAGGGATTTTTAAACACTTTAAAGACCCAAAACGCAATTTGAAAAACAATATAATGGCAGTCTGCAGCCAGTAGACTAAATATCACAGAGTGGGCCTATGGTTTTTGTGGTGCATGTTGCCAGGCTCTTAACTTTCACCGCGACGCTGCCACTGTTGCCACCAAGGCCCTAACCTGCACATTAACCTCTATATACCAGTGGTCTCCACATGACTTACTCACCTCACGACAGAACCACACCCAAGGCTTTTAGGACCCTGGTGTATAGAAACAGAAATGTGGCAACTCCCAGCTTGTGAAAGCCTGCAGTGGCACGGTCGGGGGGCTGGGGCACCGGAGGAACAGAAATGGCTTCTGACTACTAGCACCTAAATATGACTTTGTTTGCCCTCAAATGAATCCAAGATGGCTGACCTAAATATGACTTCATTTGCCCTCAAATTAATCCAAACCAGCCTTAAAGCGTTCTTAAGTAACAATGGTGTTGTGGCCTGTGTTCGAGCTTGAAGTTGCCCTTAAACACAGATTTAGGATCAGATTACCCCACGCCCCATACCTTAACCATAAAGACGAAGTCTGAATATCTGACGCTGGACCAGTGGATAAGGGTGACTTGTACCTTCTCTATGGGGCTGTTGATCATTAAAGCAGAAGACCATAGTTGTTTAACCCTAGTTAATACTGGAGGCGAGCTCGGATATTAACTTTACGCTCCCTTTCTGTAAGGGGCTTAACCCCCTCCTCCTCCCTCCTTTCTCTCCTCCCCCACCCCCTGACCTCTCTCTCTGTCAGTTTAATTTGCACCCACTCTAGGTGAGAGTCCCTAATGTCAAACATCGTCTGTGAAAACACAGCTCGGCGATAAGCACTGATGAACGCTGGTGTGGCAAATGTTGTTCCAATGTTGATTCAACATTGGTTTAACATTACAGATAACCAGATGACCGTTAGCTAACAGATAAGCTAAGCTAGCGTAAGTGGACAAACGTCGATCTAACGTTACATAACCCACAGGGCTTAACATTATCCCAACTTGTCCCTTGACACAACCAGATACCAATCGACCGTTGCTCTCCAAATGGAAAAGCTTTTAAAAAATCCTGAGACACAGTCACATCAGAAAGGTGTCAAATGGAAAGGATAAGGAGCGCGTAAGTGAGCCGCTGAAAGAGAGAACGAGTGAGACTTAATGATGGCAATGTGATAACTCCTAAAACGAGGTGAACATGTAAATCAGCTCCGTCATCACATTAAGTCTGCGGGAGAGAGAAACGGTTTTCTGCTGCGACAGCATTCACTCACTTATTAGGTTAGGAGAGATGGATGGAGAGAGAGAGTTGAGAAAGGAAGAGCGAGAGAGAGAGAGAGTCGATGGAGGGGAGAGAGTGACGAGAGAATGAACACAAAAGGGCTACAAATAAATAAAGATGAGAGAGAGCTGAAAGAGGTAGAACTAACAGCATTAACAGGAAAAGCAAAGAGAAAGAAAGATTGGTGAAAGAAAGAAAGAAGAAAGAGCCCATAGAGCATAGAGGTTCAAACCAAAGTCATTTGAACAGCTATTGTGAATATATTTTTTGCCTCTCCTGTTGCTCTTTGGGGAGACAGCGACATTTTTAAGGCATATTTTATTATGTGTGGTGGGTTATGGGTTTTCCCAGGAAACAACACTACTGACTGACAGCCTGCTGACAGCTGGTCCTCTCTACAGCTACTGAAAATAAGAAATACTACTTGAAGTGGTGGTCTGTATGTGTGTGTGTTGGGGGGGGGCTGCATATGCAGTACCAGTCAAAAGTTTGGACAAACCTCATTTCAGGGTTTTTCTTTATTTTTACTATTTTCTACATTGTAGAATAATAGTGAAGACATCAAAACTATAAAATAACACATATGGAATCATGTAGTAACCAAAAAAGTATTAAACAAATCAAAATATATTTTATATTTGAGAATCTTCAAAGTAGCCACCCTTTGCCTTGATGACAGCTGTGCACACTGCAGAGCGGTGTATGATAATTATTTATAGCTGGTACTGAGTGAAACCTGGTGGCCTCCACATCGCATCACATCACATCACAACCTGCAACCAGTACAGTACAGAAGAACATAACACATGCATCATTTAAACACAGTTTGACTGAGATTCAATGCAGTGCCACTGGCTCTGTCCAGTAGGGATACCTCTGTAATAGAAACCTATTCCTGATATAGTGCACTATATCGGGAATAGGGTGCCATTTCAGATTCATTATTTAGAGAGAGTTTTAGAGTGTGATTCACTGCAGTGCCTCAGGCCTATTCAGGCCCGTGTGGAGAGAGAGTTAAGGTCCTCCAAACCAGAAAAGATTCTGGGCCTAGATGGTCAGAAAAAATGAAAAACTATGGGTCCTGGTTGGTCAGGAAAAGGGAAAAACTATGGGTCCTGGTTGGTGAGGAAAAGGGAAAAACTATGGGTCCTGGTTGGTCAGGAAAAGGGAAAAACTATGGGTCCTGGTTGGTCAGGAAAAGGGAAAAACTATGGGTCCTGGTTGGTCAGGAAAAGGGAAAAACTATGGGTCCTGGTTGGTCAGGAAAAGGGAAAAACTATGGGTCCTGGTTGGTCAGGAAAAGGGAAAAACTCTGGGTCTTGGTTGGTGAGGAAAAGGGAAAAACTATGGGTCCTGGTTGGTGAGGAAAAGGGAAAAACTATGGGTCCTGGTTGGTCAGGAAAAGGGAAAAACTCTGGGTCCTGGTTGGTCAGGAAAAGGGAAAAACTATGGGTCCTGGTTGGTGAGGAAAAGGGAAAAACTATGGGTCCTGGTTGGTGAGGAAAAGGGAAAAACTATGGGTCCTGGTTGGTGAGGAAAAGGGAAAAACTATGGGTCCTGGTTGGTCAGGAAAAGGGAAAAACTCTGGGTCCTGGTTGGTCAGGAAAAGGGAAAAACTCTGGGTCCTGGTTGGTCAGGAAAAGGGAAAAACTATGGGTCCTGGTTGGTCAACAAATACATGTTGACGAATAACTTAACACGTAGGGAAATTGGATGTACTGAAAGTCAGTGTCAGACCAATCCTAGTTTTCATGTGTACGGTAAAGTGAACATGAGTGTGTGTGTGAGGGAGTTATTAAGCACGTACTCTAGATGATCAAAAGTATGTGGACACCTGCTCGTCGAACATCTCATTCTAAAATCATGGGCACTAATATGGAGTTGGTCCCCCGTTTGCTGCTATAACAGGGAAGGATTTCCACTAGATGTTGGAACATTGTTGCGGGTATTTGCTTCCATTCAGCCACAAGATCGTTAGTGAGGCACAGATGTTGGGCGATTAGGCCTGGCTCGCAGTCGGCGTTCCAATTGGTCCCAAAGGTGTCCGATGGGGTTGAGGTCAGGGCTCTGTGCAGGCCATTCAAGTTCTTCCACACCGATCTTGACAAAACCATTTCTGTATGGACCTCGCTTTGTGCACGGGGCATTGTCATGCTGAAACAGGAAAGGGCCTTCCCCAAACTGTTGCCACAAAGTTGGAAGCACAGAATCGTCTAGAATGTTATTGTATGCTGTAGCGTTAAGATTTCCCTTCACTGGGGCCTAGCCCAAACCATGAAAAACAGCCCCAGACCATTAGTCCTCCTCCACCAAATTTTACAGTTGGAACTATGCATTGGGGCAGGTAGCGTTATCCTGGCATCAGCCAAACCCAGATTCGCCCGTCGGACTGCCAAATGGTGAAGCGTGATTCATCCCTCCAGAGAACGCGTTTCCACTGCTCCAGAGTCCAATGGTGACGAGCTTTACACCACTCCAGTCAATGCTTGGCATTGCACATGGTGATCTTAGGCTTGTGTGCTGCTGCTCGGCCATGGAAACCCATTTCATGAAGCTCCCAACTAACAGTTCTTGTGCTGACGTTGCTTCCAGAGGCAGTTTGGAAGTCAGTAGTGAGTGTTTCAACTGAGGACAGACGATTTTTACGCGCTACTTGCTTCAGCACTTGGCGATCCCATAGTGTGAGCTTGTGTGACCTACCACTTCGCGGCTGAGCCATTGTTGCTCCTAGACGTTTCCACTTCACAATAACAGCACTTACAGTTGACCGGGGTAGCTCTAGCAGGGCAGAAATTTGACAAACTTACTCGTTGGAAAGGTGGCGTCCTATGACGGTGCCATGTTGAAAGTCACTGAGCTCTACAGGGAGGCCATTCTACAGCCAATCTTTGTCTATGGAGATTGCATGGCTGTGTGCTCGATTTTATACACCTGTCCGCAACAGGTGTGGCTGAAAAAGCCGAAACCACTAATTTGAAGAGGTGTCCACATACTTTTGTATACATAGTGTATGGTAGGAAAACCTGATAAAAATATATCTGTGTGTCAGTGTTTAGGTGTGTGAGATAAACAGGCAGAAAATTAACCTTTTTTTGCAACACACACACACACATCCTCCCCCCCTCACTCCCCACCCTCCCCCCATTCTCGTGGGTGCCGGAGTGAGAAATTACATTTTTCTGATGAGAAACTTTTTCCTTCCTTCCTTAGCCTCCTCCTCCTCCTCCTCTCTATTCTTTAATTTATTCACTTATTTATCAACTATTAATTTATTCAGTGGGAGAAATGAGCAGTTGTGCAGTCATGTGTTCTCACTGCTGTCAACATACACATAAAGATGAGGATCGGAGAGGGACTGACAAATTAGCAAAACGTACACACACACCGCACACACAAACGAGTATACAAACAAGGCCACACACGCACAAGCATTCACACACACACACACACACACACATACACACATACGTGACATGTCTGCGTGCTTGTGTGTGTGTGTCGCAGTATCCATCAACTAGGGATGACAACATGACTACCCCTGAATATTCAACAACAATCCCCATGGCTCAAAACTGATGCAATGTAAGAAATCTGTGTCATATCCTTATTCAGAGTTATACATCTTTACTGTCAAACACACACACACACACACAAACACACACAGGGGACCATAAAGATTAGCATTCATATCCTGCTAGAGCTGCCCCGGTCAACTGTAAGTGCTGTTATCGCTCAAGGTCCTAAACGATATCATAACCGCCATCGATAAAAGACAGTACTGTGCAGCCGTCTTCATCGACCTGGCCAAGGCTTTCGACTCTGTCAATCACTGCATTCTTATTGGCAGACTGAATAGCCTTGGCTTCTCAAATGACTGCCTCGCCTGGTTCACCAACTACTTTTCAGACAGAGTTCAGTGTGTCAAATCGGAGGGCCTGTTGTCCAGACCTCTAGCAGTCTCTATGGGGGTACCACAGGGTTCAATTCTCGGGCCGACTCTTTTCTCTGTATATATCAATGATGTCGCTCTTGCTGCTGGTGAGTCTCTGATCCACCTCTACGCAGACGACACCATTCTGTATACTTCTGACCCTTCTTTGGACACTGTGCTAACAAACCTCTAAACGAGCTTTAACGCCATACAACACTCCTTCTGTGGCCTCCAGCTGCTTTTAAATGCTAGTAAAACTAAGTGCATGCTCTTCAACCGATTCCTGCCCGCACCCTCCCGCCCGACTAGCATCACTACTCTGGACAGGTCTGACTTAGAATATGTGGACAACTACAAATACCTAGGTGTCTGGTTAGACTGTAAACTCTCCTTCCAGACTCACATTAAGCATCTCCAATCCAAAATTAAATCTAGAATCGGCTTCCTATTTCGTAACAAAGCCTCATGCTGCCAAACATACCCTCGTAAAACTGACTATCCTACCGATCCTTGACTTCGGCGATGTCATTTACAAAATAGCCCCCAACACTCTACTCAGCAAACTGGATGTAGTCTATCACAGGCCATCCGTTTTATCACCAAAGCCCCATATACTACCCACCACTGCGACCTGTATGCTCTCGTTGGCTGGCCCTCACTACATATCCATCGCCAAACCCACTGGCTCCAGGTCATCTATAAGTCTTTGCTAGGTAAAGCCCCGCCTTATCTCAGTTCACTGGTCACCATAGCAACACCCACCCGTAGCACGCGCTCCAACAGGTATATTGCACTGGTCCTCCCCAAAGCCAACACTTCCTTTGGCCGCCTTTCCTTCCAGTTCTCTGCTGTCAATGACAAACGAATTGCAAAAATCTCTGAAGCGGGAGTCTTATATCTCCCTCTCTAACTTAAAGCATCAGCTGTCAGAGCAGCTTACCGATCACTGTACCTGTACACAGCCCATCTGTAAATAGCACACCCGACTACCTCATTCCCATATTATTACTTAGCCTCATGCTCTTTTGCACCCCAGTATCTCTACTTGCACATCATCATCTGCACATCTATCACTCCAGTATTATTGCTAAATTGTAATTATTTCGCCTCCATGGCCTATTTATTGCCTTACCTCCTTACTCTTCTACATTTGCACACACTCTACATAGATTTTTTGGTTTTTCTTTTGTGTTATTGACTGTACGTTTGTTTATGTGTAACTCTCTGTCGTTGTTTTTGTCGCATTGCTTTGCTTTATCTTGGCCAGGTCGCAGTTGTAAATGAGAACTTGTTCTCAACTGGCCAAACTGGTTAAATAAAGGGGATTTTTATATTTTTAATAAATAAAATCTAGTATTCCAAGTTTAGAAGTTTATAACTGTTTGTATACCAGTTATAAAGTTAAGTATTAATTGGACCCAAGTCTAGTACCTCAATCATTAAGTTGACTGTTCTGGCTATCTATCCCAACCACACACAACCGCCCCATGCACTAGACCAGATCCCCAAGTAGCCCAGTCTTTATAACCACCAACATACATCACCTGCTGGGTGTTATTGTGATGTATGTATATATTTCCTTTTCTCGCTGCACAAAAATTGCCCTTAGGTGACGATACAGATCTATTGAATTGAAGTCATACCTCATTCCCCAGACACATGCTGACGCATTGCTTCCTCACCCACGCCTGTCAGTCAGCCAGTCAAACAGCAAACCATCCCACCAGCCAGCCAGCCAACCAGCAAACCAGCCAGCCATTCAGTTGAGTCAGTTGTGGACCAGAGTGGGCGGCCCTAAACCAACAGACAGACGGCCTGATGGTTATCCCCCGTCACCTCGCCACACGTCCAGGCCTGTGCCGCCCCATTAGCCAGCTAACTGGCACGTGTGGGCGGGCTGCGAGCATACCAGCCAGGCGGGGCTGGGTGATTGGCAGCTGATGGAGCGCCACGGGGGGCGGGGGGTGACAGGGCAGTGTGTGTGTGTAGGAATGCAGT